>NW_028189718.1:0-13610 GCF_048542155.1 Nylanderia fulva | reverse complement strand
ACCCCCCCCTGATTGTCGGCAGCGGGAGCCCTTTTGTAATAGATATATGTTTATCTTTTGTTTATAAACAGATAAGGTAACATGAGCTCCTTATCAGGTAACCTGAGCTGATAAGATAAGCTTATCTGCTGATAAGATCTCCCCGCCCGCGTGACGTCATACCCCCTCGCCCCCGAAAACCCCCCCGCCCCGCACCCCCCTCAGAGGACCTGGGTTAGAACCGGCCTTATATTCCTACTCGAGTCCGATTCGGCTGAAATTTTAACAGTAGCCGTCTACGAGAATGTACTACACGATAGTAAAACTCTCTTGCAATACTGGCACCATCGGGCGATGAGGCTAAGTACTTGTCGGACTGCCCTCGTATATATGTATATATTTCTATATATGCGCCTTAGAGGGAGAAGAGGAAGAAGGGGTGAAGAAAACCACGAATCTCTCCGCTAGTGCGGGAAATCCACTATGATTCTTGAAGAAGGAGAGAACCACGAATCTCTCCGCCAGTGCAGGAAATCTACTACATTCTCGAAGAAGGAAAAGAACCGTGAATCTCTCTGCTAGTGCAGGAAATTCATTCTATGATTCTCGAAGAAAGAAAAGAATCACGAATCTCTCCGCTAGTGCGGGAAATCCATTATGATTCTCGAGGAATGAGATAAAGAAAACCATGAATCTCTCCGCTAATACGGGAAATCCATTATGATTTTGAAAGAAAGTAAGGAGAAAGAGACGCTTTCGTTACAAGTTTAAAAAGGAATATCTTCGCTTGGAATCCGAGAATTATTTATTTACAAGAGGCGAAATGATAACAATTGCCCCGGAGTAACTTACTACTTATTGTGAGCGTTGACGAATTGAAGCTCGACCTTAGTTGACTATAGGTGGCTCGGTGGTTCTTTGGAGACACTTGTCACTCGCAAGACCACGAATAAAGCACAAATATGAGAACTAATCGACCGTTTACCGGAGTAAAAAGATAGATTGAGAGCTCCGTGGTGCAAAGTTCGCGCTTATATCCCGTTTTTTGTTCACGCCCTCCGTTTCGTCTTTTTAATAAGATCCTGCGAATAGAAATCCGTAGACGCAGTTTTGGATATTTTTAATTTCCCTTTCCATGAGGTAGGCTCCAAAGATCGACGAATTAGAAGTTTATTACAAGGATCTTTGAATCGGAGTTCGTTTCCAAAAGCGGGGATATCTCGAGATTACATATCGCTGGCGGTGTTTGTTCTTAGATTTTCCGGGTGTATATCGGAATGTTTGGCGGTTATTAGTTATGTTCTTTTATTGACGGGGCCGCCGATTTGGCGAGGATATTCGACATGTCTTGTTTACAAGTTTTGTAAATATCAAAGTATATATTTATTTTCTTTCGCTTTTGGCACTTTTCGCCCCGTCGTCATATTTTAACAATTTATAATATTTGCTAGATCTTCCGATACATCCGGCTGTGGCGGCACGTTTGCGATTTCGTCGTTCGTGCGCTCGGATTATTATTTGCGAAATTATATTTGTGAATTTCGCTCGGACACGATGTGCTCTCTCGAACTGTCTGACGTAGTGAGTTGAGCGGATCCTTCTCTTTGTGAGAAGGATGTTGGTCATTCTATTAGGATCGCCCCAGAGTATTTGTTTATTTTAGATAAGAGTTCGATAATTGCTTGATCATGCGGCTAGAATTTTGACGTGCACATGCCGAATGCTGAGCGTGAGATAACGAGTGTCGCGAAAGGGATTATTGTTTTTATGCAGAGAAAGCGATGTGAAAAAAAGAAAAAGAAAAGAGAATGAGATTTAGAGTGAGTCTCATGCAGAGATATAGATATGTATATATATATATATATATATATATATATATAGGCCATTTTACGTCAAATCGGCCACCCCCCCCGCCGCCCAAAATTGTATTCAAGTAAATTTTACTTCCAAGGTATCAAAATTTAGCTTGAAGCATCTAGTTTTTAACCCGTGTAGCGATTTTAAAAAATTATTTAATGCGAAAAAGTAAAGTAAGATAAAATTACATTTTTACAGAATGAAACTTATGATCACGAATAAATATAATATATAAAAATATAATATATAAAAATAAATAAATATACAAATATAGGAAATACATAAATAATACTATTATTTATTATATCTGAATATTACAGATAAATACAGTTTTTCAATAATATATTATTGGTATACCAGTAATGTTTTCGTATTTTTGTAATTTTTCTTTTTTGTAATAGAATACATGCAGATTCAATATTATTTTGAAGAGGTAAAAAAAGTGTGTAAAGATTGAGTTCTTTTAACAATTTTAGATTTAGAACATCGAGCATTTAATGAGGACTTTGTTACATTAGATTGTCCTTTAATAATTTTAGATTTAGAACATCGAGCATTTAATGAAGACTTTGTTACATGCTCGATGTTCTAAATCTAAAATTGTTAAAGGAACTCAATCTTCACACACCTTTTTACCTTTTCAAAATAATATTGAATCCACATGTATTCTCTTACGCAAAAAACTACAAGAATACGAAAAATGACTGGTATACCAATAATATATTATTGGAAAACAATTATATCGGTAATTTTTTCGTATTCCTGTAGTTTTTTTTCGTTAAACCTATGTCAACATCTAAAAATTTTGCTAAAATACAAATTTTTAAACGGTAACGGATTTGCATTTTATCTATTCCCGTTTGTATAATATTGTAATATCTTTGTATTTCGGACAGCTAAGAGATAGTGCTGAGGTGCATGAGAGTAATGGCTTATTAGTAATCAAACATAGAGTAAAGCTAAATCATCTGATAATTCTATACAACGTACGAAAGGAAATGTTTTATCTATATGTCTATATGGTTAATGTTTTGTATATTTTCTCCTTTGGTTTTTATCGGAGCTATTGCCTAGTTCTCTCTTGTGGACTGCGTCAATAGGCAAGGATAGATAGCAGGAACTAGTCTCTTTATTCTAAGTAAGAATACGTAATTTTTATTCTTCGGATCACAAATGTTCTTCTCGGGTTTACCGGACGGCTCGTCGTACCAGTCTCGCCCTCCGTGCCGCATCGCTCCTTTTTAAAGACGCGGAAACTCTCTCCTAATTCGGCGCTTCGCCCTTGTGGACGCAATAACAAACTGTCGATGTACACAATTACAGAGAGCTCTCAGTAGCGTATATCGAAGGCGCGCGGGGATCACGGAAATTTAATTTTTTCCCAAACATACCCCTCGGGTTGAATCGCCAAGGGATTCAAATGACAGTCAGGGGTAAATCCTTACACATTGAACTGCAATCATTGGAGACAACCTGCAGAATTTAGATTACGCTGAACCGTCCGGACTTACCGGCAATTTACAGAGTTTAACAATAGGTCTTACAAAAGTAGAAGACGCGGTCTTGACCTGAGCAACTCGCACCAGGTCATCCTTGTCAGGCTTACATTCGATGATTCTCGCAAGTTCCCATCTGCAGGAAGGTAAATTAGGATTTTTTATTAGAACAATATCGTTTATGCGAAATTCATCAGATCGATTCTGCCATTTAAAACGCTGCTGCAAGGTGTTCAAGTAGTCAAGACTCCACAATTTCCAAAATTGCTCGTATTTCGCACGCATTAATTGCCATCGATCGAGTCGTGACTCGGAGATATGTAAGACGCTCGGACTCGGAATCGATTTAATGGCGCTACCAATTAAAAAATGCCCTGGTGTGAGCGCATTGCAAGAATTTACATCGTCATGAAGTGCGGCGATCGGGCGCGAATTCAAACATGCTTCGATGTTACATAAAAGCGTGGTGAACTCTTCGACCGTAGGTGTGCAGGAACCAAGTATACGTCGCAAGTGGTGCTTAACACTCTTAACACCTGCCTCCCACATGCCCCCAAAATGAGGGGCAGAAGGCGGAATGAAATGCCATTGAACTGGCTTTGACGCGAACTTCGCCTGCAGATCTACGTCGGCTTGAGTCTGTCGGATCGCTGTAACAAGTTCGCGATCCGCGCCTTGATAGGTAGTCGCGTTGTCGGAATAAAGATCGGATGGAATGCCACGACGCGCTACGAACCGTTCGAAAGATGCGAGAAATGCAGCCGTGGAATAATCATGAACGAGCTCTAAGTGTATAGCTCGTGTAGCGAGACAAACAAATAGCGAGATGTATGTTTTGTGCGACTTACGTCCGCGGCCGGAAGCGTCTCGAATTGCGAAGGGGCCGGCGTAATCAAGTCCCGTATGGCAAAATGGACGGGACGGAGTTACTCTAAATGTAGGAAGGTCGGCCATAAATTGTACGCCGGTTATGGCGCGATGCCGAGTACATGTCACGCAATTGCGGATACAACCTTTTACCATGCTTCGCGCCCCCAGAATCCAATATTGTTCTCGCAACGTGCGAAACATTAATTGTACACCGCCGTGAAGTGTATCCTTATGAATTTGATCGATAATGAGCTTAGAAAGGTAATTAATATAAGTATGCTGTCTTCTAAGCTGGGCAATAGAGCCAAGGAAACGAAACGAAAAATTAATTAAACGGAACTGTATCTCAATTTGAGATCCCAAAGTTCCACATATAAATTAATTTCGAAACTTACATATGGAGAAATAAGCGAGAAAAATATAGGTCCGAAAAGTCGCTGAAGCGGGAATCGAACCCGCGTCTTTCACTTTCCGGGCGACTGCTCTTACCAACTAAGCTATTCAGACCCTTTCGATCCTATATTTTTCATTTGCCTTTTTAGTAGATGTTAGTAAATACCGCCGTGATTAGCCCAAGGCGTGAATAAACTCAGAAATAAATATTTTTATCGGCTCTCAATATAAATAATATAAGTATGCTGTCTTCTAAGCTGGGCAATAGAGCCAAGGAAACGAAACGAAAAATTAATTAAACGGAACTGTATCTCAATTTGAGATCCCAAAGTTCCACATATAAATTAATTTCGAAACTTACATATGGAGAAATAAGCGAGAAAAATATAGGTCCGAAAAGTCGCTGAAGCGGGAATCGAACCCGCGTCTTTCACTTTCCGGGCGACTGCTCTTACCAACTAAGCTATTCAGACCCTTTCGATCCTATATTTTTCATTTGCCTTTTTAGTAGATGTTAGTAAATACCGCCGTGATTAGCCCAAGGCGTGAATAAACTCAGAAATAAATATTTTTATCGGCTCTCAATATAAATAATATAAGTATGCTGTCTTCTAAGCTGGGCAATAGAGCCAAGGAAACGAAACGAAAAATTAATTAAACTGTAAGAGCAGTCGCCCGGAAAGTGAAAGACGCGGGTTCGATTCCCGCTTCAGCGACTTTTCGGACCTATATTTTTCTCGCTTATTTCTCCATATGTAAGTTTCGAAATTAATTTATATGTGGAACTTTGGGATCTTAAATTGAGATACAGTTCCGTTTAATTAATTTTTCGTTTCGTTTCCTTGGCTCTATTGCCCAGCTTAGAAGACAGCATACTTATATTATTTATATTGAGAGCCGATAAAAATATTTATTTCTGAGTTTATTCACGCCTTGGGCTAATCACGGCGGTATTTACTAACATCTACTAAAAAGGCAAATGAAAAATATAGGATCGAAAGGGTCTGAATAGCTTAGTTGGTAAGAGCAGTCGCCCGGAAAGTGAAAGACGCGGGTTCGATTCCCGCTTCAGCGACTTTTCGGACCTATATTTTTCTCGCTTATTTCTCCATATGTAAGTTTCGAAATTAATTTATATGTGGAACTTTGGGATCTCAAATTGAGATACAGTTCCGTTTAATTAATTTTTCGTTTCGTTTCCTTGGCTCTATTGCCCAGCTTAGAAGACAGCATACTTATATTATTTATATTGAGAGCCGATAAAAATATTTATTTCTGAGTTAGAAAGGTAATGTTTTGGAAGTAGAATCGGAAATTTACGATCATATGAAAGGTCAGACAGTTGAAGTCGACCACCCACGCGTAGGATACCGGAGGGATCCAGGAACGGATCGAGAGAATGGATGGAGCATCGAACTGGTAACCTCGACTTGGCTTTGAAAGCGACGATTTTTTTTGAAAAGTATTCCGTTTGCATCTGTTTAATCCAGAATCTGTGCGCGGTTTTTATTTCATCGACTTGCAAAATAGAGAGACCTTGAGCAACATCTGGGACTCTCGTTCGAAACTTGAACCGAAGGACGTATGCGGTGACCCGTAGTAAGCGTGGCCACGTGGAGATATGATTGAAGGATTCAAAAAGTTCCGCTCGATTTGAATGATGCGAGTGGACTGCATTTGACGCTTTCAATTCGGAATCATCTTCGGTGCAACTTATCGTAGATTGAACTGGCCAATTATCCTCGTTAAATTTCAGCCATGCCGAGCCGTTCCACCAGGAACTGGAAGGCGTTAGCTGAGCTGGATTTATGCCGCGCGATGCGCAATCTGCGGGATTATCTTCTGTTGGCACATGCAGCCATGTCGCCGTAGGAAGCTTCGTTTGAATAGAAGACACTCTGTTAGCTACAAATACTTTTAAATCTGATGGAGCCATGCTAATACGATTGTCGAGTCACTCCAGCAAAACACAGGAATGTTTTGCAATTTCATCGCGTCAATAGTAAACGAAATACAGCGTGCTAGCAGCTGAGCCGCACAGAGCTCGAGTCGTGGAATCGAAATCGTTTTAATCGGAGCGACCTTGGTTTTTGATAGGAGAAGTCGAACATGACTATCGCCAGAATTTGTGACAATTTTTGAATAGACTACCGCTGCATAGGCTTTAGATAAAGCGTCGCAAAAGTCGTGTAAATGCAAGCACTGAATGTTACGCTCGAAGCCTAACCAACGAGAAACTTGCAGAGTCGTCAAGTGTAACATCTTTTCGCAAAAAGCATTCCATTCGGTTGTTATTTCCGCAGGAAGAATATCATCCCATCCGTAGGAAAATTTCCACGGTTTTTGCAGTAGAATTTTGAGAGATATCGTGATCGGAGACACCCATCCGAGGGGATCGAATATTTTCGCTATCGTCGAAAGGATTTGTCGTTTCGAAATGTCGGTAGATGGTGGACGGAATTTTATTTCAAAGGAGAAATTATCATCGCAAGGTGTCCAATGAATACCGAGTATTTTTAATTGTTCACCTTCTTGGAAAGGCTTGGAACTTGCTAGACCGTGATTCGCAGGATTTATATCTTGTAAAATTTCAAAATCGTTGCTGGCCCATTTTCTGAGATGAATGCCTGCGCTTAGTAAACAGCCGATTAGTTGGTCGCGTTTTTTAATCGTGGATGGTTTATCATCGCCTCCGGATAGGACATCGTCAACGTATATTTCATTTTGCAAAATTGCTTGAGCTAGTGGAAAACGCGAACTCTCGTCGATTGAAAGTTGTTTGAGCACGCGTTGGGCGAGATAAGGCGCGCAGGCAGTACCATAAGTAACGGTATTTAATGAATAAGTATGGACTGGCTCGTTCGGAATCGTACGCCACAATATTAATTGATATTGGCGATCGTCTGAATGAATCTGTATTTGTCGAAACATTTGCTGAATATCAGCGGAAAAAAACGTATTTGTACAAACGCCATTGAAGAATAATCGCCGGAAGATCGGCTTGCAACTTTGGACCAATCATAAGATGGTCATTCAAAGAAGTGTTATTCGAGGTATTTGCCGAGGCATTAAACACTACACGAAGTTTGGTTGTAGTATTGTCCTCGCGAATAACTGGATGATGAGGTAGAAACGTCGGTTGAAAGAAGCGTTGCACGTTTTCGATTTTTTGCATATGCCCGAGCTCTTCGTACTCATTAAGAAAGTCGACGTATTGCCCTGAAATTTCCCGAGAATTGGCTAAACGTCGCTCTAGTTGCGCGAGTGAACGCGTAGCTACTGACCTTGACTCGCCGATCTTTATCGGAGGACCAGACTTGAAGGGTAAGCGGACAACATAGCGCCCTGAAGAATCGCGCATATGTGTCTCTTGAAAATGTAAGTTGCAACGAAGATTTTCCTCTGAGAGAGCGTGTGTCGTTGGAATTTCTTCCAGCTCCCAAAAACGTCGGAGTTCGAAATCGAGATTGCCAGAAGTTGCTTGGTGAACGTGAATTCTTTGGCTATCTTTTTGGTTTGAAATAGGACCCGAAATGATCCACCCGAATATCGTTTCTTTCGCAAGTGTAGCATCGTTAGAAGCTTTCATTAAGCCACCCATCATAATTGAACCGTATAATTCGGCCCCGAGAAGTACTTCGATTGCATCATTTGAGCTTGGATTTGGATCGGCTAGATTCAATTTGGAAAGAAACGGAATCTCTTGTAATTGGAAATGAGGTGGAGTGTACGCTGTAATTTTTGGAACGACCAATGCTTTGGTATGAAGAATCGTATCATTTTTATTAGTCGCGCTGATAGAAATAGAGACGGCATGTTGAACGCAATTAGACGTAGTGTCACCGATGCCAGATACCTTTACGCGTGTTGAAATTAAGCGAGCTCTCAACATTTGAGCGACTCGTGACGAAACGAATGTGGCATCGGAACCTTGATCGATCAGTGCTCGCGTGTAAACATATCGACCGTTTTCTGATCCTATACAAACACGTGCGGTAGCCAGGAGCACGGGTTTAACTCCCGCGTTTACGTGTGAATGTACGTTGGACGCGTTATCGCATTGTCCAGAGTCTGTTGTTGTCGTTAAACTTGACCTTGAATTCTCGTGTAACAAAGTATGATGTTGTCTTTTACATTTCAAGCAAGTAAAGGAACTACGACAATTCGAAACTTAATGACCTTTGGTCAAACAATTTTTGCATATATTATTTTTTTGAACAAACTCTAGTCGATGCGAAATGCTTAACGCTTGAAATTTCTCGCAATGCATTAAACGATGTGTTTCGGAACAAAGAGCGCACGTACTCGCAGTGTTTGTATGGTGAGAACGCACTATATTATTTTTTCGTGCCGCATTTGGAATCGAGCGAGCACCGGAACTCTTTTCGGATGAGTTTCCGTTGGCGGACTTCGAGTTATCTCCGTCCTTGGATACAGCCTCAAACGAACAAATTTGTGTATCTAGAAACGCGTATAGTTTTTCCATCGTAGGATATCTCCTCTCTGAACCTAAGCTGACTTCCCAATCTTTTCTCGTCAATTTGTCTAGTTTTTGTACAAGAATGTAGACTAAAATCATATCCCATTCATCTACAGAACATTTCAAGGCACGCAGAGCATTTATCGATTTCGATGAATTGGAGCGTAATTGTTTTAACCCGAACAGATCGTTAGACGAAACATTAGGAATGGTAAATAAACGTTTGAAATATGCGTCAATAATAACGCGTTGATTTTCGTAACGATTCGTGAGTTCCTTCCATGCAACATCGAAATTACTATCGGTTAGAGAAAGATGGGAAATCAACTTAGCAGCGTCGCCAGTAACCGCGGATAATAAATATTGCAATTTCTCGACTTGCGATATGGAACGGCGATTTTTAACGAGCGCAAGAAACAAATCGCGAAAAGTTAGCCACTCGGTTACATTAGGAGAAAGAAGGCAAGTTGATCTTCGGCAATCGGATCTCGTTGATGGACGTCGTTGCGGCCGCCGTTGGTACAGGAATGGAAATTGAAGCGACGTTGAATGCCTCGAGTTTTTCTTGAAAGAAGTCGTAGGCTTGCATGTACGAGACCTCCGCCTTGTCTAGCAGCTTGCTCTTGAAGAAGGGAAGCTGTGCCGCGTCTGCGTCGGTTGCTACTGCCTCAATGATAGCGGCATTCTCCTGGCATTTATTCCAGTAATTTTGCAAGAGTTGAAATCGTCCTTTAGTGATGGCATGAGTTTGATTATCAACTCCAAGCTTTTGGAAATTCGTTATTGAGTTCGTTAAATAACGTAAATTCGTATCGAACGCCTTGTCCATTTTGATCTATTGTCTTGCAGAGCTCGACCTTGTAAGGTAAACACGGTGTTGAAATGGAGAACGTATGTACGTGAGTCGAAATACTTCCTTGTCGTACGGAAATTTTTACTCGGAATGTAGCGCAATTGTTGAATGGCTCACTTGAAGTAGTTGCACTGCTTGCCGTGTATCTTGTTTGAATCCATCCGTTAATTTCTCGACACAGATCCGGCTCGAAGGACCATGTTTTGTATATTTTCTCCTTTGGTTTTTATCGGAGCTATCGCCTAGTTTTCTCTTGTGGACTGCGTCGATAGGCAAGGATAGATAGCAGGAACTAGTCTCTTTATTCTAAGTAAGAATACGTAATTTTTATTCTTCGGATCACAAATGTTCTTCTCGGGTTTACCGGACGGCTCGTCGTACCAGACTCGCCCTCCGTGCCGCATCGCTCCTTTTTAAAGACGCGGAAACTCTCTCCTAATTCGGCGCTTCGCCCTTGTGGACGCAATAACAAACTGTCGATGTACACAATTATAGAGAGCTCTCAGTAGCGTATATCGAAGGCGCACGGGGATCACGGAAATTTAATTTTTTCCCAAACAGTTAATAATACTTTAAACGCTAAAGAAGGCACTGACAACCTAAAGTGATTTGTGATAAGGTTGTTTAGATAGTTTTAAATTTCATCGCGCATTGTTACGGACGGGACATTTGAGATCCAGGGTCTTCTTCTTGAAGATGACCTAAAACAAATGTCGAAACATTATAAGGTATTAATAAGGGTGCGTGCTCCTGAATAGGGATATATATATATATATATATATATATTTATTTATTTATATATATATTTAAAGAAACAAAGCGTTCGTATGGTTGAAAAAGACATAACTTCCATTGCACACAAAAGGAAAAGGTTCTTAGGTATTTATAACTGACACGTTTTATTACCTCTTTGTAAATTCCTCTGTTATGTTTAAAATTCGTTGTCAAGTAGATAATTGTACAGTATATGTATACGTATAGTAATAGTCTCTATAATTACTAGTCAAAGTTCATATTAAACGTAACGTCAACTAGTGAAATAAAGAAAAATAAGATTAATTAAAGTTATAGGAAAATCATAAAATACTAATTCTTTACTGTGAATGGGTTTCAATTTAGTAAGGGAGTAAGAACAATATATTTATTCCCACAGAGATGATTATCTCATTCTCGAGGTTTTTGGAGAATGGGAATAAAACTGTTTAATTAAAGGGTAACTGAAAAGAGTTGATTTAGGCTTTGGGGAAGTAAAATGTTTATTGAAGGGGCATAATATCAAACAGGAATTTAATTTGTGAAGGTGACGGAGGTTGTTTTTAATTATTTCGTGAAGAGGTGAAGAGTAAAAAAAGAGATCGCAGTCGGAAGGAGGTAAAAGGTTTAGGCAATGGGGAGATAGTTCTTTTTGTACAAAAGGGGATCTTGACCATATGTGACTCAAGCCATTGTCTGAGTCTATGCAGAGTTTTACGTTAGAATTCCGATGTCACTTGACCTCTTTCTCTCCTTTCACTTTTCGAACCTTACGTCGCATATGTGTGTACGCTACTATATCCCTTTGGTAGTAGTATTTCGTAGTATTAGTAATGGTGAAAAGATATATTTTAGCTTTACGATGGCAGTGTTTTAAAGTAAAGCGTGCCGAAAAATCTTATCTACAGAGATTTAACAATAATAATATATATTTATATATATATTTAATATTTTTGAAGACGTTGTTTAGAGAATAGTTAATTTGTTGGTTATGTTATAATTAACAGTGGAATTTTAAGGGGAAGTCCTGCAACTAAATCATATATTGAGATAGGACATGAACAATCTCTGTAGATAAGATTTTTTCGGCACGCTTTACTTTAAAAACACTGCCATCGTAAAGCTAAAATATATCTTTCACCATTACCCAATACTACGAAATACTACTAACCAAAGGGATATAGTAGCGTACACACATATGCGACGTAAGGTTCGAAAAGTGAAAGGAGGAAAGAGGCTTCTTGCGGTTTAGGAGTTTCGTAGTATTTAATCGTAAACCGAAACGCTACTGGGTGTCGAGAGAGGTCTACTATGACTTATTACGTAGGAAGAGTTTCCTTTCCCTTTCTTTTATTACTTCCTTTTTCTATGCACACTATGGTTTCGTTCGTTTTATTTATTGCCCAGTAACTTATCCGAATTTTACTTGTATGAGTAGTATGTTGATGATTGCAAAAGTAGTGTGATATATGAAAGAGAAGACGAGGGGAATATGGCAGATGAGAAGATAAGGAGGGAGAAGAAAGGCATATTTAGATGGAATGAATAAGGTTAAAAGCGACACTAAGTGGAAATCACTTTTCATCATAATAAAGTTCGGTCCTTTTCTCGTAAATTTTTAAAGCATATGTATGTATAGGTATGTGCGTGGGGATCCACGGTTGGTTATATCTATAAATATGTACACTACGATCTAGGTTGTCAAGTTTGACTTGTTTTATTAGTATATTAAAAATTAATTATATTAATCATAATAATTATCGATTACAAGAGCATTATTATAAAGAATAATGTTAAGGGAAAGGTTGTACTTATATTTTACGGTTATTGTTAATTCGGCGGAAGAGGATAGCGACACTTGAGAGTCCATGAGCGGGTCAGTGGTTTGTGTCGTGAGGGGTGAATGGAGAGGTTCCCTCGGTTTGCAATCCGGGGCTGGTTTCTCCAGCTAGCGAAGCAAGATATGTGCACTAGAAAAAGGCGTCTTTCCCTCGAATATAAATTTTACTTATGCGTTTACAAGGATCCTGACTAATAATAATAATAAAAAAAAATATATAAATAATAAAAAAAGTATCCTAGTTGCGAAATGATTCGTTTATCTTAAGTAACTACATAAAATGTATATAATAGATTCATCGGAATTTGTAAACATATGCGTTGTATAAATGTTAAATTTCTAAATCAGAGCGTATGCCTTATAACTTGATTATCCAAATTCAAAGGTGAATTGACACGTAAAATTCTTAATATTTTACAGAGTAGTTAGATCAATTTTTACAAAAATTAATGAGAATAGTGGAGGTACATGCTGGGATACGGGTTTTGGTTTGTGAGGGAAAGAGAGAGAGAAGGGAAGAAAAAGGGGAAGAGGAAGGAAAGATGGTGATGCATAACGAAGACGTAAGTGTCACGCTGGAGAGTCAAGAAGATGGTGGATGTGAGGGTGAGAGGCGTGGTAAGGCGTGTTTATGCGGAGTGGGAGAAGATAAGCGGGTATTGAGTGGGGTTTTAGAGGTGTATATTTAGATAATGAAACAAAAGGGTTAGTTCATGCATTTTCAGGTTTTCATAAGGGTTATTATTTTGTTCTTACATGATATTTTCAAAATGTAGAGATTTATGATTAGTTTGCGACATTTTGCTTAAGAATTACGTTTAAATCATAGGATATAATCGTGTGCATATTACAATTACGAGAGAAAAGGTATACATGTATATATATATATATTTTTTTTTTTTAATTTTTTTATTCCTTATCACTAGATTTGTGTATATATTCTTTGGTCGCCCTTTGGTCTTATGTAGAAGAGATTTAAATGACTGGTCAACTCGTAGGTTATTTGCCGTCGGGAACGGACTGGCGCTTTTATAATTAATGTAATACATAGTGTGGAGAATAGAACGATTAAATGAAGTATTAACAATT
>NW_028189717.1:9105-13627 GCF_048542155.1 Nylanderia fulva | reverse complement strand
AAATACCCGCATTTTGGGGAAAGCTCAGCGACCCCCATAACGCGTCTTTTGAAGAAGGGCAGGGCGGGGGAAGGGGGGGATATGGGGATCACCCTTTCAACAGATCGGGGACATTTATTTTACCCTCCGTTGGTTTCCAAATTTTTGAGATCCCTTTCGTATTCAGAAGCCCGGGTTCGGTGGGATTAGGCGCGGGTTAACGAAAACAAGGGAGGGGAAAGAGATGATGGTTTTTGCGAGTAGAGCCTGGCAACCCCAAAAACGAGAAACGGTTACCGACAAAAATTTTTTTGCTTGTATGGGCAATTCGAAGTTTCGACCGTACCTCGAAGGTACCGCTTCACTTTTAAATTCCCGTTCATAGTACCTCCGCTGGCAATAATTTAAGAATCCGACGGGGGGGTTGACAAGATGGGCGCTAGAATTACTAGAATTGACTACGGGGGGGTATACACCCGAAAGGGAGCGTGCATCACGTCCCGGGATCCCTTTCACGCATTAGGGGGGGGGGAAAGATCCCGGGAAAGTTACCAATATTAAAACGATAACGTTTTGGTGAATCCGCGTGAGAAGGTAAGTGGGAAATACTCGGCGATGGTACCGAAACGATTAAAGGAAGTCATCGGACCCGATTAAATTCACGAAAGGGAAAGGTACTGGACTAGACTATTTTTTTTTTGGACCAAGGCAAATTTGGGATAATGGGGGATCGACCGCGGAAGCTCGTTTTTACCGAAAAAATACCGTATGGGGCCCAAAGGGGATCGACGACATGTCGCAAGGACCTTGGGGGGGTTGAAAAACAAAAACAACGGTGGCCGTATCGTATTTTTGGCCGAATTTTTTTTGCGAAGTTACCGCCTACGTAAAATTGCGATCTATGTCAGCGAACAAAGGTTGAAGGCAGGGCCCCCCGGGGGTATAATGGAATCCATCGGGACGGCCCGTGGGTCGTAGTTGCGGGGGGGCCGATATCTGGTCCGTTGCCGCGTGCAAGGCCGGGTTCCATACCTTCTGGTCCCACAGGCCCGTTTCAAAAAGGGTAAGGCAAGGCCCTAAGAGCGGCTAATGGGGTAAATTAGCGAGGGTCTCGAGGATTTTTGGTGGTGCCCCCAGGGGGGCGCCGCGATTTTGTTGACAATAACGGTACCAATTCGTAAAAAAAATCATGAAATTTGCGGTGAAACCCCCACCTAACGCTACCCCGAAAACCGCCAACCACCCCCCCGCTAACCCATAGGGAGGAATAGGATCCTAAAAAACTTGAAATTTCATTTTTGAAAAAGACCCCTCGCGGGGGGACAAACATTCATGAATTTCTTTTTCGCCTACAATACCGCATGTCTTTTGTCGTTGGGAGCGTCTCCCGCCTTTAAACTTGGGGGGGAAATTGGGTAGGGTAAAACTCCCTGATAGCCCAAATCAGCAACTCCCAATTTGGCCGGGATACCGAAAAAGGGCGGTTTAAATGAGGAAATTACAGTCTTTACGGAGGGAATCAAAAATTTAAATAAAGCTTCGAAAAAAACAGCCTCCCACTACAACTTACTAGACGCAAAAAAAGGGTTTTTTCGGGGGGGGGGGTTTGGTTTTGAAGCGAAAACTGTTTTATCGCCCCGGGCAAAAAATAGCAGCGAAACTGGCTCACGGGTTGGGCCCTATAGGAAAGCGGGGGTGTTCGCCGTTGTGTTGAATTAGCCCGGGAGGGGACCCGCGGGCAGATTACATATTCGGGGCCTGGCTTATCACGTGGGTTACCGTTTTTAACCCGCGCAAATGCTTTGGACGAGGGGCCCCCCCCGGCGATCCTCCGAAATTTTCCGGGAGGCGGATCCCGGGTCTGGCCTTTATTGAGGGATCCGACGAGGGATTTGGCCCGATATGGGGGGATCGGCCGGGCAATCCCAGGGGGCCCTCTACACGACGGGGGGGGCGGGGGGCGCGACTTCCCCCCGGGAAAAACCCGGGATACTCCGGCCAGACGCCCCGTGCCTCGCGCGGAACCCCGAGCCCAACGCCCCGGCCCCGCAGCGACGGAGCGGGCGAATCGCCGGGGCGGACTCCGCGGGTACCCCATGGCCGGGGGCACGCCATGGGTCCCCTCGGGGGTACCGACCGCGAGTTACAGGGGGGTTTGTTGGGAACTGCGGCAACCGGGCCCCGGTATACGGGCCTTTGGGGGCGCACCCAGTTTTTTGTTAGGGGGGGGGTGGGGGGCGAAATTTTACCCAATGTCCCCGTGCGGCCCCAAATTAAAAACCCCCGGGCAAGCCGTGTCAGGGGGGAGGGGGCCGCGGACACCCCGAGGCGGTCCCCGGGCCCGGAACTCACCGACCGGGACGGGTGGCCCGTGGCCCCGCAAACGGACGGACAGTCCTATGAGACGTCCGGGGGGCCGCGGATAGGAGCGGAGAAAATTTCTTTTTATTTTTGATATCTTTTTCTTTTGCCTTTTTTTTTTTTTCTTATTTTTTGTTTCGTTTTTTTTCTTTTCCCTTTTTTTTCTTATTTTCTTTGGTTTGATTTTTTTTGAGAAAAATTTTTTTTACAATGACCAAAAAGGGGGGTAAAAACCCTTTTTACTGGTAACCGAAGTGTTTTTATTTCCCTTTTTTAATCAGGGGGGGGCGGGCAGTGTCTCCGGCAAAGTTCAAAACCCTAAAAGACCTTAAAAGCACTACAATCTCCCTTATCCTGCACCCTCAAGTCCTTTTTTTTGGGGGTGTGAACACAAAATATAAAAAAATTTTAAATTTCAGTAAAATAAACCCAAAGGCGGCATCCCCCACGAGTAAATTTGAGCCAAGAAAAAAAAATCGGGCAAGCCCTTCCGGGATACAAGCGGCAAAAAGTGAGTTTTTTATGAAAAAATTAAAAAACGGTTGTCTTCTTCTTCTTTTTTCTTCTTTTCTTTTTTTCTTCTTTTTTTTCTTTCTCTGTCCGCGGTTTTAATCTTTTTCTCACCTTTCACTCACACCTCCCTCATTCCACCCACCCTTTCCCCCCAAATCCCGCCCCCCAACCCCCACCCCCCCCCCCCACCCCCCCCCCTCCCCCCCCCACCCCACCCCCAACCCCCTTTTGCCTTTTTCACCCATTTCACCCTCTCCCCCTCTTTTGTCCTCTTTTACCCCCTTTCGCCATCGCTTTCTTCCCCCAGTCCCTCTCACCCCATCTTTAAAAAAAAAAAATAAAAAAAGGGGAAGCCTGTTCAAAAAAAGGCCCCCCAAAAAAAATTTAAAACCAGCTGTAAAATGAAAATAATTACTGTATTCCCGAGTTCCAATTTGTTTAAAATCGAATAAGGGATTTGTTTTAAATAATGGCAGTAGAGTCAAATACAAACCCACGTATATGCAGTTTTGGTTTTAATTGTACTGAACGAAAAAAATTAAATGATTTAAATATAGCAATTTAAATCAAGAAACTTATATAATCGAAAACCTGTTTAGGAAAAGGTAGAACTTCATTTGCCTCTGCCTTTACAAGAAACATTTAATAAGTATGTTTCCCCCGGAAGATCTTATAATTTGAATCACGAGTTTTCACATTCTCGTTCGAGGTATACCCAAGAAATCTAAAGTGGTTTGGGAAAATTTAGTAGATATTAATAAAATGTATAAGGCTTTACAATGGTTGAAAGAAAATAATCCTCATTACTAAAAATTCGTCTTCCCAGCGTCACTATGATCTATTAAAGGATAAGTTGCAGGAAACAGAAATAGGATTGTCGATGAGGAAAGCGACAATGACGAAAAAAAGAGGTGGTTGAGGAATTACCAGCATTGAATTTGTACAATGTACAGCCAAAAAAAAAAATAAAGAGATCAAACCGTTTAAAAAAAGTAAAGGCTTTCTCACACAAATCACTGAACATTCGGATATTAACGATCAGTATACAATATACCCAATACACGCGAAAAAGAATCGATAACGAATTGATTGCAAGCTTATAAATGGTGTGAAAAATTGAAAGATTTTCCAAGGGATAATCGTTAGAAAATCTGGATGTATGTGTCTCCCTTAGTATATCATGATGATGTCCTGGAACAACGAGAGATAGAAAACTTTGCATTGCCGGAATATTTATTTTATTAGACACGATGGATGTCGAAAAATAGTAGATTCGGTGACTGCAGTATCGGTCTTCCTTACTCAATGCATGTCACACAATACCGACAGTTGACAAGTGGTATCTATTATACGATGATGGTATTTGGTTCCTAACCCACGCGAGAAACACTGCTGGTAGATACTTTTGAACGAATTGAAAGGCGTACGAATTAGGAATCGAATAAATTTTAATGAGTATTTTCGCAAAATTGAGAAATACGGATCAATTTTTGGCGGAAACCGTCAAATAATGTAAATGCATGACTTTGCATTACGGTCAGCGTACGTGGTTTTGACTTTGAGTCCTAGAGTGAATGGAAAGGTCCGATTGGGGTGCAATTTAGATATATGAATCCGATCAAGGAAGTTAAGGGGCATCAAACCGAACTAATCGCATACGATCCTGTAA
>NW_028189717.1:0-6659 GCF_048542155.1 Nylanderia fulva | reverse complement strand
TGTTGGGCCCTCTGCTACGGCAATGTTTGTTTTCCCATCAAAAAGTTTTTTCGGGTAAAAAAAAATCGCAAAAACAAAAGTGATATTAAATTGAAGTCCCCCCAAAAATTAGGGTACATCGGAAAAAATTTCCATTTTTTCCTCAGTTTGGAAAAAAACACAAAAAAGCAAGGAATTACATGTAACAATGCAAGATGGTTAGGAAACGCTTAGCAGGTTAAAGCCTATGTAGGTTTGTCACGAGTAATTTAATTTTGGAAAGGGCCACTTTTGATAAATTTCAACCAGCATCAGTTAAAAAACTCGAGAGCCTTGGGGAAATAATCGCTGAACTATTTAAAAATCTAAAATCCCAAAAAATCAATCGGTCCGAAAAAAAGTTGTGAAAATGTACGATCGCGAGGGGCTATCCCAATATCTTTGATGGTGCAGAATTTATGATTGTGGGGAACCAGAAAAAAAAAAAAAAAAAATAGTTACGGGGAAAATTTATGGCCTTTGCAAAACGATGTTTTTGGGTTTACGCAAAGAAATATTACAATGGGGCGTTTCATTTGCTTACGTTTTTAGGAAACAAATACAAAAAAAATAAAGCATCGAAGATGATGATGCATCTGCGCGTATGGTGAACGAAATATTAACTTAAAGCGGTTAGAAGATCTGTGGGGAAAACGTTCAAAGAACGAACAAAACAAGATTTTTTCGGAATTTTTACGGCTCTAAGTCGACTTTTCCCGACATAAATGAGATTAGAATCGAATTTAAAGCACGTAACATTTTGCCGAATTCAAATGAATTACAATGAACAAAGCTGGAAAGAGGTTTTGCAAATATTCCCTATCATTGACTTTAAAAAAGGAAAAAAAGGTGTCACTCTCAAGTTTGATAAGTAGAATTTTTTAAAGGGGAAAAACGATAAAGGGCAATTGGGAACGAAAGTAAGGGTCCGTTGGTTTTTAAAAAGGAAAACCTAATGAACAACTTTATCCCGTCGTAGTAATACAGCCTCAATTTATATACTTTTGGTAAACGGTGCTTCTAAAAAAATTATCAACACATCGGATTAACGCCGTGCCGACGAGTAATATCACGATTAATGAAAAAAAGTACAAGGTAATAAGCGCTATATTTCACGAAGCTTGAAGAAATGAATCGTGGTCACTACACGTGTATGTTGAGAGCTGACACAAAATCGGAATGGTATTATTCTAATGATATGGAAGTGTTCAAGAAAAAATGGCCCAAAGGAGCACAAGGGGCATACATATTGTTCTTAGAACAGATTAAATAATGGCGCTGTATAAAGGCTGCCGTAAGCGCCGAAATAAAACATCGGCTGCTCTGGCGCTGTATAAAGGCTGCCGTAAGCGCCGAAATAAAACATCGGCTGCTCTGGCGCTGTATAAAGGCTGCCGTAAACGCTACATTAAAACATCAACTGTTCTAGCGCTGTATAAAAGTTGCCGTAAGCGCCAAAATAAAATATCGGCTGCTCTGGCGCTTTATAAAAGCTGCTGTAAGCGCTGCGTTAAAACGAGTGCAATAAGTTTCTAATTTGACCTAGGCTTCATGACATTTCAAAAAGTATCATCAAGAAAAAATTATCAGACATAAATATGTATGTCGTGTTAAAATCGGAGAGACGAAGAAAAATATATGGTTGCGTTCTCACGAGAATGGGCGATGGAGGGGCCCATTCTTTATTTTCAATATTCGTGACAAGAATATAAATTTCTTCTGTGCACTTGAAATAAATGTGCAATGTTATCGTTAAAATTAATTCCAATATACACAACTTTACATGATATGATTAATAAAATATATATGTCTACTGATAATCATAATTATATATTTTATTATATGTACATATATACCATATTTATCAAGTATTTTGAACTGTGATTGCATAAATGTTTACTTATACAAAGTTACTCTTTGTTAAGGAATCGAAAATACATATATAATTTGTGGCTACCCTTGATTACTATTAATATTATACATGATTTACTATGTATAGAAGAAAGCTGCTCTTATATCTTTAACTTGTAAAAAGTAAGTGATATCCTAAAAAAATCATAAAAATGAAAAAGGTCAGGCCATGTTCAAAAGAAGGCACTCAAAAATTTAAACGATCTAATAATAAATTATCACGAAAAGTAACTGATATGTTATTCAAGGTGCCAGTTCAAAGTGAACATACGTAAAGTGTATATTATCTAAATTTAGTAATAATTTATTACCATGAAAAATAACTGTGATATTTTATTCAAGGTGCAAGTTCACATTGAACATACATACATATAAGTAAAACTGATTACAATTTGATTCTAGAAAATAAGTGCGATATGTTATTCTTAGTGCACAAAATATAATAGTCGTTTATAGAGATTTGATTTGAAATTCATACTAGCCCGTACAATGAAAATAATTGCTCGTAATTCCAGAGTACCATTTGTTAATTACTCAGAAAAATACATGGCGGCCTGCTCTCAAAAAACTATGATGTTTCTCGATGTCCATTTAGAAATAATGTCGAAGCTCTTACAGAATAATTACTACAACATTTGAAGTACGAAAAGTATTACATTAGAAGAAGATTAGATTAGAATAAGGATTCAACGTATTTTTAAAGCTCTACACACAACGAAGTGAATATACAAAACTATATACAAATACCTTTTTTCTTCTGTGTTTCTGAAGAAAATCTTTTAAATAGAAAATAGTGTCTTGCGATCATGAAGAATAGGTTTTAAATAGCAAGGTTTCATTTGACTTATAATTTTCGATATTATTCACTTAATTAATATGTAATTTTTTATTGTATATTACGACAAATAATCAGTAAACTTTTAAGCGTATAGCTTTATTGTACTTGACCTGAGAACTGTACATTTATAAATTTTACTTAATATACACCCGTTTCGAGCAACAAGGCAAAGTTTTCTGATCAATAACTTACTCCCTGAAAATACGGTATAACACAAATCGGAAGTTGATACGAAAATTCGAAATTTTACTAAAGAAAGATTGGAGGTTTTTAATTTATACAATTTTCACAACTCTTATTTCAATTATTTATTCTACCCATCGAAAGTTTTTTGAGAGCAGGCCGCCATGTTATTTTTCTGAGTAATTAACAAATTGGTACTCTGGAATTACGAGCAATTATTTTTCATTGTACGGGCTAGTATGAATTTCAAATCAAATCTCTATAAACGACTATTATATTTTGTGCACTAAGAATAACATATCGCACTTATTTTCTAGAATCAAATTGTAATCAGTTTTACTTATATGTATGTATGTTCAATGTGAACTTGCACCTTGAATAAAATATCACAGTTATTTTTCATGGTAATATATTATTACTAAATTTAGATAATATACACTTTACGTATGTTCACTTTGAACTGGCACCTTGAATAACATATCAGTTACTTTTCGTGATAATTTATTATTAGATCGTTTAAATTTTTGAGTGCCTTCTTTTGAACATGGCCTGACCTTTTCATTTTTATGATTTTTTTAGGATATGTATATATATATTGTAGAGTCGATACAGACGCCGGAGCTGCTGGTAACGCCGCCAGAATAAGTACTTTCTCAGATTGTCAGACTGTGTCAAACTGTGTCAAACTGTGTCGCGCGCTCAAATATCCTCATTTTTATACTCGCTTGTCTAAAATATTCCCACCCCAAAGTACCGGGACCAATCGGAGTAATTTTACACACAAATCGTTCGGTGCTCGCGAAAACAATAATTCTTACGAACGAGAGAGATTAGGTTGACGGTCGCACAAATAAATAAAAATATAACGCATAATAAAACTAAAACCGTCTAAGGACAAGTAAAACGAAAATATAAATAAAATAGATTAACATCTCTCTCGCTTTCCTTTCCCTTATACATACGGCAATAAAGTTAAAATATATAAAAATGCTTACAATATTTATAAATATAATTTATAATTATATAATATATATAATTATAATATATATATTATGTGACAATAAATATACATATAATTTATATGGAAAAGAAATGTTTTTAATGCATGAAAAATAAAACTAGTCGGACAAGGAAATTATTGATCAGATGCCGAGGTTAATAGATCCAATTCTATGAATAAACTTGAATTTTAAGAAAAATAGTCGTTTTTTATAATAAAGTAAACAAATTTTAAATGATAAAGAACGTTTTTATGCAAATATACATTTTTTTGTTAAAAGTTTTATAAATAAAACATATTTATATGTTACTATATTTTAATTTATACATTTTTGCAGATAACCATCCTTGCTCATATACAACATACATTACATACTTGAAAGAAATAGAGTATTTTACTAATCAAAATATTCTGTTTTATAATATTTAATTTCTTAAAGTATAAAGTAAATGTAATACACATTGTCTTACATTATTAAGTCATTATATATATGTATGGTATATGGAAATATTACATAAAATACCGTACATAATTATTGCATACAAGAATAAAAAATATTCATGGTTGATATCGGTTACAAAGATGATGATCATGAAAGAAATGATTTATACAAAGGGATTTTTTACACCATGCGCAAGAAATTACAGCAATTTCACTGCAAATATCACATGTTGGTTTTAAATTAATTTTGAAACAAAAATCTACTGGTGTATCAAATTCTTCTGGTTTCTTTTCTAAATAACCACTTTTATACCATGCATATTTGAATAAATTTTTAAACCTTGGTGATGAAAATTGATTATGTGTTAATGATTGTAATTTTAAAATATTGTTTCTTGAATGAAGCTTGACGTCAAGATCTAAAAGCATGATGGTATCTGAAAAATGTCTAACAAAATTTTTCCATAAACGAAAACCGAATACATCTAAAGGTTGTATTTTTCCCGTTGCTCCAGCTGGTATAGTTAACAAATTAATATTGTCTATAAAATCTGGTTTGTTTCTTTGAATTATATCAGGACAATGACCAGTCCAAGAATCTAATAATAACACTGATTTTGGTCCAACATTTGGAAAAAACACTTCTTTTATCCAGATCTCAAAATGATGCGATGTTAATTTTCCAGATTTTGATGCCATGACAAAGATATTATTATCTTTAAACATTGTTTCTTTTACAAATGTTCCAGTAGGTTCTTTTAAAACAATAAACAGAGGCGATAATAATCTACCATCTGCTGAAACAATAGGTTGTATAGTATAACTATGTGTAGTTGCTGATATGGATTGTACTATGCGCTCTACTTTTTTAATACCAATAGGTGATAGTGAACGACCGAAATGAAATTCTAATTGAAATCCACTTTGGTCCGAATTATATACATTTTCAATTCCATATTGTATAATAAAAGATTTAACATTTTCGATAAATGACTTGCTTCTAAATCTTTGTCTGACGCTAAATGTTTTTTTGTTATAAATTTTGTAATTTTTCTAGATATGATATTATGTGCAAGCTTAAATCTTTTTACCCATGATAATGATGCTGTAAACCCAAGTAGATTTACTTTCTTCTGTGCGCGAATAGCCCATCGAGCAATATCAATGTCATGAATAATTATTCCCTTTTCAATACCTTCATGGAATTTATTTAACGTATATGTTGAAATTTTTTCAGTTTATCAAATCTGCTGCCACTTTGATTTACTTGCTGCTCCCATCTTCTTAATTGACGTAATGACGTGACTTTCCGAAATCTATTTCTTATAGTTGCAAGAGTTCTTGACTTTTTTGTTCCATTTCTCCAAAACTCTACTGCATTTCTTTTATATTCTATTGGTACAGAATTCGCAACACATTCAATTTCTTTTACAAAATATGTGTCATCTTCTCTTTCTTCATCAATTACAGGTTCTACTTTAGGTATATCAAATTCGTTTTGAAAATCTAATGATGATTCTTCATAAACTTCAAACGCTTCTTCATACATTGATCAAAGTGTATTTTCCAACATGTCTTTTGTTTCATTTTCATCTGTTGTAACAGGACTTTTGGGAATTCCCCAGTCATATACAGTGCAGTGTATAGCAGTACTGCTACATTTCTTGCATTAAACATTATCTAAAAAAATTATTAACATTATGTATATTTGTTTTATAAATATTAGCAAAAAAATACTTATTAGCAACAAAAATATTTTATTATTTAATGCGTATTAATAATTTGTTATGTTTTCCGAGTTTTATGAAAAATAGAACACTGTTTTATCACATAATTTATAATAACTTAAATAAAGTAATAAAATATTAATTATAATTTAAATACATTAAAACAAAACAGATAAACCGCAATTTTGAATAAAGTGTAAGTAAAAGCAAAAAACTATAAAAGTTTTAAAAATCGAAAAAGTACATACATACTGTATTGTTGTGTGCGTGGGGCACAATTGTTTTTTCAGGATAACGGCTAGTCTTGTTAATTAATTCGAGCACTTGTTAATTATTTGATAACTGATTTGAGTAGGAATACTAGGGGGGTTCTAACCCGGGTCCTCTGAGGGGGGGTGCGGGGCGGGGGGGTTTTCGGGGGCGAGGGGGTATGACGTCACGCGGGCGGGGGGGGTCTTATCAGCAGATAAGCTTATCTATGTTTATAAACAAAAGATAAACAATATCTATTACAAAGGGCTGCCGACAATCGGGGGGGGGG
>NW_028189716.1:0-13654 GCF_048542155.1 Nylanderia fulva | reverse complement strand
CTCATACGACTATCTCTCGCCGCACAATTTTCATTTATTTTTGGTCACTGTTGCGGAGTTAAACAGAGACTGTCGACCTGGACGTTGGTCATCTTCGGAGCCCCTCCCCCGGCCTTCAAAAAACCCCTTTTTAAATACCATTCAAAAACGCCGCCAAAATAAAAATTTCTCCCCATGGGCCCTCTTTAAACAATTTATAGCCCCCGTCGGATTTTTTTTTTTTTAATTTAACGAGAAATTTCACTTTGATCCTTTTGGCCGTTTTTTTCACACATATTAATCGGCACGGAAAAAAACACGTTCGTTTCAAACTTCTACAAAAAAAATACTACTAAAAGCGACAAAACGTGCTTTGGGGTCGGGAAATAGGAGACATTTTCCAGCTACCCCAACGTTTGCATTCGTTTCCCCCCCCCTACCCCTCTAGGACGCCTTCTGCGCGCCAGTCCGTTTTTTAAATTTAAGCCAGACCTCGTATTTTGGGTTATTATTCTTTGGGAATATGTCAAATTTCCCTTTTGCGTTTTAAAATAAAATGCTTACTTCGAAAATTTTTTGTTATGATTAAGAAAATTTCTTATTTGCTTTAATTTATATTCATATTTGCAGTAAATGGTAAAAAGTTTAATTGTAAACTTCTATTGTTTTTTTATAGTTGAGTTTAAATCATGATAGACGGTAAAATTTTTTTCAATTTACATTTACATTTCGTATTATATGAAAATTTATGGGTTTAATTTGGGCATAGGAACAAATTTTTCTAATAGTAGGTATACTTTTGGGGGGTTCAAAACTCAGGGGCAATGAGGGGTGGTGGGGGCGGGCCAAAATCATTTTTTTTAACTTTGAGCAAATTAATGGGGAAAACAAAATATTTTTAATCCCGGGTCTTTCATTAGGTTAGCGTTATCATCCTAATATTTTAAAAAATTTAATTTTTTTTAAAAATTAAATTTTTGAAATTTGTCTGGAGGGTTACAATATAATATATATATCCCATATATACTTAAAACTGGGTTCCTAAAAAATTGACTCCTCCCATTTCTTGGTTCGAATCTGTTTCCGGGAGAGCTTATCCCATACCCGATATTACAAATCTTGATTTACATAATACGCGTTTTTCCTTTTTTATTTTTTGTAAATTTTTTCCAACATTGTATTCCACTGAAACCTCAGCCTTTTTTCGCGGACATTCCTGAAATTTCCCTGATCATTGGTGCTGAACCGTCAAAAATGCTTTCGCACCCGGCCGTTGTAATTTTCCCAAAACACGACGAATGTCTGAACCTCCAAACCGTCTTGATGTGCTTCGGAAGCTTGTCCCACATAGGGTTCTACGAAATAGCCGCACTTTTGCAGAAAAACAATTTTTGGAATATATTGTAACTGTTGGGCACTTAAACTGAGAAGGGGTTCGGAAGCACTTGTAGCATTACCCAAACATCTTGAAAAAAGAGAGCATGCCTCGCCATTTGGTATTTGGGCCCCGGCACCTGCATGGTCCTCATTATTACCCCCGATCATCCTTTTTTTTTCTTCAACGGGCGATGTTTCCCTTTATCTCCGAAAGATGATCTTTGCCAAAAACAAAAATACATACGTCGAAAGACTGTCACAAACCCGCAAAGACATGGGCCCCGAGGTCGCAAGCGGCAACGTTTTTTACCCCACCGAAGACCGAAAAAGAAGAGAGAGGAAAAAGACTGGGCGGGACGATGGGAACCTCACATTTGGTTACTGGGCCCTTTTCTGGGGTCCCTTCTCGTGAGTCAGGGCCTTGTCTTGGGCGGGGGGGGGCTCACCCTTTGTAGGGGGAAATAGTCCTAAAAGGGGGTGCTAGCAGGGGACCCGTAATTTTCGTAGGGGGGTACCCCTGGCCGGTGGAGCCAAAGGCTTCGGCTCCCCCCCCAAAAACCCTTGGACGGTCCCCAATTAAAAAAAAAAACCAAAAAAACCCTAACATGGAAAGGCAAACTTCAAATACCTTCCCGGGCCCAGGATTTTCGGTTTCCCCCCAAAACCCGGCGAGGGGGGGGGTAATGTCCCGGCCCCCACCCCTTCTTATCTTGGGAAGGGGCCAGAAGGACCCAAAAAGGGAAAGACCTGAAAAGGCTATGGAGGGGGAAATTTTTCCATCTGAATCGAGGACTCTTAAACAGGGGAAAGCCCGGGGAAAGCAGGGGGGAAATTCCCCACATCATGCGGAATGGGTTTGGGGGGATTTGTTCCAAGGTTTTTCACCCACGAATTAACGTGGAGCAAAAAAAGGTATGGAAGACCAAGTAACCGTTGAACTGCTCATGATAAATTTACCAAAAGGGAAAATCCGGTTGGTAAGGGGTGAAGGAATATATAGATTCATAACCCGAGGGGGGAAAACCGGAAAGGGGGAACAATCCCAACCCTGAAAATCCCATGCTTTAACCCAAAGGGAAATTTCCACTGGGGAAAAGAAAATAATTTTTTTGGCCCCCTAAACCCCGGGGTTACCGAAACCTGTACCAAAAGGGCCCAAATAACGGAAGAGGCAGCCCTTAATAATGGACAGGGGGGGTCTCCTCCCTCAAAAGGGGGACGGAACGGAAAGAAAATAAAGGATTTGGGGTTGCGCCCAAAAAGGAGGAATGAGTAAAAACCCCCCCCTTTGGGGAGAGACCACTTGCGAGATGATGGGGGGAAAAACTTTCCGCACGCAGGAAGAGAAAAAGGGGGAAAACTGCTGGGGGTTTTGGAAAGAGGGGCCAAAAGGGGGCGCGGGTGCAGTAAAATTTAACCAGAACCCGGACGCTCTAAAAAAGAGGAGAACATTCAAAAGGAAAAGAAGGCGAAAAAAGGAGGATTTTCTCAAACTTTCGACAAAAGTTCCCCGAGCCAAAAAAAGAGCCTGAGGCCCCAAAGGGAGTTTGGTCCAAGGTCTTGGTCGTCGAAAGCAAAAAAAGGGCGCAACCCCAAGAAGCTCGAAACAAATTTAAGACCCAAATAGGGGAAGAAGGGAAAGTGCAGCTGATTTGCTCCCCGCTCCCTTTTTTTTGGACACATGGGGCGGCGGTGCCCCTTTGGCCTTGGAAAAAGGGCTCCCGCTGCTACCCGCTGCGTACAAAATAAAAATACGTACAAAATAAATTTCTTCCTCCAAAGATTGATAAAAAAATTTAGTGTTTTGCAGAAATAAGTTTTAGAACCCAAAAAAAAAAAAATTCCCCCCTTTTTGGAATTTTTTATTCACATGTGAAATGTGCGAAATGACTTTTGGGGAAAAATACAGAGCAAAATTATTTTGCGCAAATTTACGCGATAGATGGGCGGAAATTTTGTCCCAGTTTAACAAGGACAAAAATAAATATTATTTTCGCTCTCTTTTATACATAAATAATATAACGCAAAAGTCTCCCTTTTTGTAAACATAGATTTTCCCTTTAAAAAAGGCGGAAAAAATTTTTAAGTATTTTCTTTATATGCTCATTTTTTAAATGAGTAATTTAAATGCCGTATATATCTAAAAAATGTTCATAAAAAAATTTTAATATATATAATATATATACATCCCTATCAATTTTTATTTATCTCTCCTGTCTTCTATCAAACTATCTTCGATCTACCTATCATCAACCTACTATTTTAATCTTCTTCAAATCTATCTGCCCTCTCTGTGGTCCTTTTTCCTGTCTCTCTTCTCTTCTCTTTTTTCTACATTGCATTCTTCTACATGCACACGTTTTTAAAAATTTTTTAAAAATAACTCCCTTCCCTAAAAAAAAAATAAAAAAATTTTTGGCCAAAAATTTTATATAAAAATTTTTTTGAATATAATTGATTTTGGGGTTTTTTAGTGGAAAATTTTTTTGAAATAAAAAATAATTTTAATGATTTATTTTTAAATTCACTACTGCTCGGGTTTTTTTATAATATATTTTTAAATTTCAATTTCTAAAATCCTTTTTTTAAAAATTTATTTATTTATTAAAAGGATTAGTTATTTAAAATTAAAATACTGTGAGACAACCCAAACCCTGGTTTAAAATTTGTTTTTTAATTAATTTGTGCCCATATACAAAAAAAAGACAACTTTTGGGCCCCCTTTTAATTTTGGGTTTCCTTAAAAATCAAAATTAAAAAATTAAAAACAATACCAAAAATGTACATACAAAATTTCAATTTTTAAGAAACAAAAGCGAAAAAACCAATTTTTGTAAAACAATTAAAACCCCCCCCCTAAAAAAATTCTTTAGTACAAAAAATAAAAATTTTAATTTTTTTAAATTTTACAATTTTAAAATATAATTACTGTGTCAGAAAAAACTTTTCCCTTGGGAGGAAAAGGCGAACAAAAATTAAAACAGCTTTGATTATTCTATCAAAAATGGGTTTCAAATTCTCTGGGGCTTTCTGTAGGTTATCGTTTTTTACATTTTTTTATAAAAAACATTTAAAAGCACTCTCTCTTTTCCTAGTGTTTTTTTTCTTCAAGGGAAAATAAAGTTTTTGGTCCATTAAAGGGGTTTGAAAGCTTTTTTTTTGCGCTACCCCGGGCCCCCGACTTTTTGTCCCGGCAAGCGGCCCCAAAACCTGTTAAACCCAAAAAAACTATATACATAAACACCGGCTTGTTATTGCCCGCGCCCTGATTTCGTTTTTATTTTCCCTCTTTTTCTCCAAACCCGGCGGGTTTCCGGGATCCGACGGCCCGTTTTCCCGATTAAGTCGGGCGTTCACCCGCCCAAAGCGATCACAAGTCGTGATACTCCATCGAAAAAAAAATTTTTCGCTCTGTTTTCGGCGAAAAGTCGTTCACCGAATACCTCCGTTTTGTGGATCTTGCGTGAAAAGCGATTTTAACCCCCCCTCCCCGTTAAAAGAAGGACAGCGAAAGACTACCAAACCGAGGAACGACACCATAATTATTTTTTAATTAAAAAAAAGGGAGCCTACGAAAACCAACCCCGGTTTATCGCCCAATCGTCCTTAATATTCCTTGCCCCCCGATCTTTTAAAAAAACGATTAAAAAAACCCCACAAAAATCATGCGAAAAATCATTTCAGGTTTTCTTTATAACCTTCGGTTGCTGCCCTTCATTTTTATATTATTTTGTGTTCTTTAATCCCAGTATTTAAAGGTTGTCTTTTATTTTTTCCAATTTTTTTTGGCTCACAAATCGTTTTCAGTCAATTATAAAATATCTCGGGCATAAAAACGGCTTTAAATTTAATTTTTTTTTCGGGGGTTTTAAAAACAATATTTTAGTTTTTTTTTGGGAAACGATAAATAAAACCCCTTTAACCTTTTTTTCTTAAAAATCTCTTTAAAAAGCTTCACTTAGGTTCCTAACAAAAAAGGGAAATTTAAAAAACAAGACAAAAATTTAAAAAACAAATTTTTTTTGTCAACTACGTTTTTGAAAAATTTTTTTAAAAAAAACCCCTGTTTTTTTATACCCATCGCTCGATACCGTCCTAGGGAAAAAATTATTCGACAAGATTTTTTTTAAAAACCCTCTGTAAAATATTCATTAAAAAACCGTTTACCCATAACAAATAGCGTATCGACTAAAGGGTTTTAATGGTGGGTTTAAATTTGTAAATTTAAAAAGGATATTAAAATTAGTTTTAAAAATCTTTCCGGAGAAGGTTGGGGTTTTTGGGAAACCCAAAAGTCAAAAGTTTTTCCATTGTTTTTTAAAAAACCCCCTTTTTCCAAAATTTAACTTGTTTATTTACTCTGTTTCCCTGCGTTAAAAAGCAAAACGGGGGAGGTAATTATTAAAATTTGTCCCAAAAAGGTATCAATTTTTTTTTGCTTTTACCCACTAAGCAAAAATATCAAACAAAATACCAAATAAACTTTAAAAAGGGCAAAATGTAAAACTTAAACCCCTCTGTCTCAAATCAGGGCCCTAACCCCCTCTGCCCAAAATAGGTAAAAGAGGGATTCCTTGGGGTACCATGTTCGTTTTTATAAAATTTTATCGTTGAAACGAAAAACTAGTAGATTCTAATTAAAGGCCCAGCATATAAAAATTTGGGGCCAAACTAAATTTTTTGGTTTCATGAAATATCCCTCCCAAAGTTTTTCAATAATTTTTTAAAAATAAATTTCCCTTTGGAAAGTTTGTGAAAAAAGATTTTGACGTTCCAAAAGAAATTTAAAATTCACTATCCCAATTTTTCAAATTCTTTGATTTTATTCCCCAAGTCCAAAACCCTCCTTTTAAAATGTGAGGTGGGTTTTTTAACCCGATTGTTCCAAAATAACAGGGAAAAAACGGGGCATACTTTAAAACCCCGGGCCCCCCAATGACGAAAAAAAAATTTTGGGGTAAGGCGCGTTAAATTTTTGGATTTTCGGAGAAACCCAACACCGGGGGGGATTCCCTTCGTGGTATTAAAACTTTATTTATTTCTTCATCCAATTTATTATCCCCCCCAGGGTTTTTATTAAAAAATTTATTCTATTAAAAATACTTTTTTTTAAAGGAAACTTTTTTTAGTTTTGTAAAAATGTTGATCAAATCAGTGGAAAAAATTCATTTTGGGCAAAATCAAACCCTTTTTTGCCCTAATAACTGTTGTTTGACCCTTTCGGCTTTTATAAATAAAATGTCATCGGGATCACCTAGAAAACTATGAAAATTGTTTGAGTTATTTTTTTATATTTTTATCTATTTAGCTATGTGCTTCTTTTTTCTAAGAAAAATATACCCCCTTTTGTTTCCCCCGTTTTTTGTCGATTCACAGAAACATTAGGGAAACTTTGGGGCAATTAAATTTTTGTTCTTACTATATCGATAAAAGGGTTTGTGCGGTCCCTTCTTATAATTCCCTTTAGACGGAACCCCAAAAAATTTTCACCTAGCTTTAAAAAACTAGAATGTTTCCTGGAATAAATTTTTTTAAATTTCCCAAAATTTTCTATCCATTTCGACTTTCCAATTTTTCAAAGGGGGGTTAAGTGAAACCCTTATTATTTTGGGGGAAAAATTTTTTAAATTTTTTAAAATTTAACTTTTTAAATTTCGTTTTTCCTTTTTCGTTTTATTAAAAATAAACCCAAATTTTTTTAATTTAAATTAAAAAAAACCGTCGTTTAAAATAAAGTGGAAATAAATCAAAAAGCCCCCTTTTTTTTTTATGTTTTTGTTTGGGAAAAAGTACTTTTATAGTTTAAAAATTTAAAACTTTAATTTCAAGTTCAAAAACTAACGAGTTTTTTCTAGAAAATAACAAATTTTTTTTGGGTTTTCGCTATTTTGGGAGAAAAAAAATGTTCAATTTTTAATTTCTTGAGGGGTGTGGGAAATAAATCAATCTTTTGTACGGAAACAGGAAAATTATTGATTTTTCGATGTAAATAAACTTCTTCTTGGGATCAATCCCTGATTTCAAACAAAAATTTTGGGTTTAAAACCATAAATGACGGGGAAATTTTTTTGAAAAAAAAACCCTACTCCGGTAAGCCCATCATTCGGGCTGTGCAATAAAATTAAAACGGGAACTTGGGATCGCCCGGATGAATAAAAAATTAAAAAATTTAAATTAAAAATTTAAAATTTTAAAAAGCCCGTTTGGGTCGTCTCACAGTTTATTTTTAAATTTTAAATTTATCACTGGCAATACAAAATTATTTGCTATTAAATTTTAATTTAATTAAATTTTAGAAGGCCTTTTTTAAAACATACAACAACACGACAAAACCCCCTCACATAAAACTTGTTACTTTAAAAAGTGGACAAAAAAAGGGTTTACAAAACCAAACACATAATACATTCATACAAATTATAATATATATAAAAATAATATATATTATATGTATATATTATATTATTAAAAGTAAAATTTTAAAAATTTAACTATAACCCTAAAGTCCCTTTCATTCCAAACTATTAAATTAAAAAAAGGGGGTGGTTTGGGAAATTCTTCCCCCCACTTTAATCCCCAGTTTTTTTTAACTTAACATAAAATTTTTTTTTTTTAAAGGGGGTGCCGAGCGTTGGGGGGAACTCCGGCGGGTTAGGCTCTTTATTTGAAGGGAACAAAAATTGGGCCCATATTATCGAAAAAATTTTTAAAACCGGGTTTATCGATAATAATCCCTATATGTCAAAAAACTATTTTAAATGTGTTCAACATATTAAATCAGACATATTTAAAATTTTTTTATGTCGAAACATCTCGCACACGCAAACTAACGTCAAAGACATTTAAAAAATACAATATAATTGGGGGCTCTTTATGACATGTTTTTAACACAATTTTCAATTTGCCCCCTTTTATATATTTTAATTTATATAGCATATTTTAAAAGTATTTTTTAAAGGAAATATACAAAACTACCATATATATATTATATATTAAAAACAAAGGGGGTTCAAAGTTCCCGGGAACGGTCAAATTTTTCCAAAAAATAGTGGTTTAATAAAAATAAAAAAAATTTCAAAGGGTTCCCCCCCGGGAAAAAATTTTTTATTCCTAATTATATCTAAATATTTTTAAATTATAACCCCTAATTTATATGTGAAAAAATTTCATTTTTTATATAATTAAAATTTTTTTTATATATAAATTATGAAGTTCATTTATAATCCCCATTCAATTTAATGAAACCTTATATAATTTAATTGTGAAACTTTTTTTATTATTTTACAAATATATATATATAAAATTTTTTATATAAGTAATTGTAAAAAAAAGCCTTTTTTTCTAAATTAAAATATAGCATAAATTTCCCTATTTTTTTGCAAATATTGGGTTTTAAATTTTTATTTTCCCATATAAATTTTTTAAAAATTTTTATTATAAAAATTGTTTCAGGAAAAAAAAAAATATTTTCTGGGGAAACCTTTTCTTTGACGTAGGGGTTTAAATTTTAAAAGGTCATTTTAAGATCAACTTTTCTTTTAAAAAAACCCCCCTATTTTTATTAGATAAATTTTTGTAGCTTATTTTCCGAGAATTATCCAAAAAACCCAAAAATTTAAAAATCAACGGGAATCGGGGCCTTTTGGGGGACGGGCCCTGCACAAAATTAATAAATTCAAATGAGATCTCAAATCAAACTCATTTTTTAAAAATTCTAAACGTTCGACCCACTTCGGGTTTTTCTTCAGTAGCTGCAAAATACAAAAACAAAATAAAAGAATCGGTACAACAAAATTAAAAAACCATATACATACAACCCCAATAAATTAAAATCCCCCTTCTCCTCCCTTTCAAACCGCCCGGGGCCGTCAGCGTCCCCAACCCGGGTGACCATCCGAAGGAAAGCAAGCAGTGACCCCTTACCAACACTAATCAACATATATGTTTAAAAAACAAAAAAAATCCACAAAATTAAAAAATTTAAAAAACCGGGAAGAAAACACCACCCCGACAGTAAAAACAAGAGAAACGACTACCGGACACTCATCAAACACTGTGGGGTATTCTATCTCGACCATCGATACATAAAAAACGCAAAAAAAAATAAAAAATAAAAATAAAATAAAAATAAAAAAAAAAACAACAAAAAAACACGCCCACTCTGTAAAAGGTCTAAAAAAACCCGGCTATGTATAATCACAAAGCTAGTTTTTGGTAAATTTTCTTTTAAACAGATAAAAATTCCTTTTAATTTTAGTGTCCCATGAAATTTAACTATTCCTTGCCCCTTTTATGTGGTCTTTCGGATATCAAACGTTTACCTAAAAAGGCTTTCGTCAAAGATTTTTAACATCCCCCAAATTAAATTCATGGCAAAAAATTATGTTCCGATATGACTGAAAATTTGTGACGCTTTCTTTTTTTATGTTTTGTTGGTTGTTTTCATCCTATTTTTCACTCTCCCCCTCTGCCCTATCACGCCACCCCCTCCCCCCTCATTTTAAAAACAAACATTTTTTGGGGTTTCCCCCTTTTTACTTTCCTTTGTCTTTTTAAATTTACGGGCCTGTTAATTGCTGTATGGATGGAATGACATCCAAAAAACGTGAAATTCCTAAATTCTCTTCGTACATTATTAATATCGAAAATTTTAAAATAAAAATTTTTTTTTCTGCGAAAAGGATCTTGTCATTGCTATTTTTGCTCATTGTTAGGGCAACTTATTATTGTACGGAAAAAAACTTTTTTAACCGGCTTGTAAGTTTTAAAATTCAAATTGGAGGATAATTATTGACAAAAAAATCCAATCATAGACTCAAGTTCCTTTTAGGAAATTTTCGGTTTAATGCCAAAAACTCTATCAATGGGCTGATAAGGGGTTTTTTTTTTTTATGCAGGAGTGCGCATTAAAAATTTAAATATCTGCCTAAAAATACGTCGGCTTTGAAACAATAAAACTCATTTCCCCATTATTTATAATAATGGTGACGTTAAAAATTCAATGGGGTTTCAACCCCCTCCTCCGGTGAACTGCAATCTGGTGGAAAAAAATTTAAAAGGGGTTTAAAAAAATTTTAACGGGGAGGGGGGGGGCCCCCAAAACGCGAAAACCCCAAATACAAAAAAAAATTGGAATGCGGGGGAATCGCAGAAATCGCTCTACTCTAAAAATTTTTCAACGGATACCCCAATGATGGGTGAGAGGGGGAAACCCATAGGCGTGAAAAAAGTCGGTTGAAACAACATTATTAAACATAAAAATAAGTCGAATTCATAATAAAACAATTGCCAATAAAATTCTCTCGGGGAATACACCTTTTTCATTCCCCCCATCTTTTTAATTAAACTATCAATGCCATACCCATGGTACATTGGTGAACAATGATGAAACATCTAGTGAAACTACTTCACATAATCCACCAAACCTTTTAATTTTTTTTCCCTATTGGGAAACTATCAAATAGCCAATCGGTTTGGGAATTGCCTTTATATATTTTTAGTAAAATTTTGCCAAAGTAAATAAAGAGGTGTATTCCAATCACGATGACACAAAAAGGGGCAATTCTTTTACACCTTCGGCAACCAACCTCTGGGTAGAACCCCTTCCGTGCAGTTCGGGTTTTTAAATTTGTTGAAAAATTAATTTTATTTTCCATCTCATTAAAATTCCGTGTAATTATTAATTATTTTTCCCCTACGGGATTTTTTTTAAAGTATAAATAATCCCGGGCAGCCAGCAAATCACACATTTTTGTCCATGTCAATCTCGTTCATTGCAACCGTGGGGGTTACCTTTAATCCCCCTTTCATAAAAAAAATATGGGGTTTGTCTTGGTAAATTTACCCCTCAATTTGTAAGCCTTACAAAACTATTTTTTGTGTGAGCTTTTTCAGACAGGGAAAATTGGAATTTTTTTTATTAGGGGAAAGGCTCTATTTTTTGACTGCAGATCTTTTTTTCCCCAGGAGTTTAAAAAAAATTTTTTTCTACTTCTTTAACCAAACCTTGGGGGTTTTCTTTGGCAAATCTGGCAACAGAGTTTTCTCTCCAACCGAACAAATCTCGAAATTTTAAAACCCGGATCAAAAACGGATATAAAAATTAAAAAAACCTTTACCCCTTTGTCGCAAAATCAGGGTTTAAAGAAAAAAAGGAAGCGGGTTTAAGGAAACGCTGAAGACTGAGACGGCCCTTATCCAGGCCTTGAAGAAAATTCTTTCGTACATGTTAATAATATTGGATAGGGCAATATTTCTATTATTGAATTTATTTTTTTTATCTGAGCCATAAAATAATGGGCATTGGTTTTATTTGTTTCTAACCGACGTATTTGGCAGATTTTAAAATTTTTAATCGCAGCATCCCCTCTTCATAAAAAAGGGACCATTATCACCTCATTATAGAGTTTTTTGGCACTATCCGAAAATTCCATAAAGGTAACTTTGAGTCTATGATTGGAGTTCTTTTGTCTAATAATTTTCCCTCAAATTTTAATTTCAAACATTACAAGCGCGGTTAAAAAAATTGTTCTTTTCCCCACAAAATAAATTCATAAAAAATAAGCAAAAATATATGCAATGACAAGATCCTTACCAGAAAAAAGTTTCTTCCTTTTTTTCCGTTTTAATAAAGTATCAAGAGAATTGAGGACATTACCGTGATTTGGGATGTTTATCCCTCCTTACCCGCAATTAACACCCGAAATTCATTAAAGTACCCAAGGGGAAAGTTCCAAGGGGAACTCCATAAAATGTAAGTTTTTATAAAATTGATTGTATGGATTGTGATTTGGGGGTCTACGTAGGGCAGACGGGTAGATTGTTGAAAACTAGGATGAAAGAACTCGCAAAAACAAAAAAAAACCGCACAATTTTATATATCGGAACTAGATTATTTAAACCCTGAAATTTTAAATTGGGGGGATGTAAAACCCTTTGACGGGACCTTTTTTTTGGGAAACTTTTGATAAACCAATGATCCCCTAAAACGGAGAGGATAGTTTAAATTTCATAGGACACTGAAAATTAAACGAGAATTTTGATCTGTTAATAAAAAATTTACCAAAAACTGCTTTGTGATTATACATAGCCCCGGGTTTTTTTTTTTAGACCTTTACATAGTGCCGATATTTTAGTTGTTTTTATTTTTATTTCATATTTTTTTTTTTTTTTTTATATTTGTTTTTTCGTTATTTTCGACTGTGTCGAGGTAGAATACCGCACGTCGTTGAGTGATGTGTCCGTGCACGTCTTCTCTCTGTTTTTACTGTCGGGGGGTGGGACTTCCCGTTTTTAATTTTTAATTTTTTTGGATTTTCTACGTTTAATCTATACTAGTTTATTAGTGTTGGTAAGGGATCACTGCTCTGCTTCCTTTCCCGACGATGGTCCCGTTAGGGAGACCTCCGCGGCCGGACGGTTTTTTAATAGGGAGGGGGAATGGAAATTTTTTTATTTGCGGATTGTATGTTATGAGTTTTATAATTTTTTTGTTGTACCGTTATCTTTTTTTTTTTGTTTCTTTTTTTTGCAGCTACTGAAAAAGCCCGAATGGGTCGAAAAAGTTTTGAATTTTTAAGGTTTGATTTTAGACTATTTTATTTATTAATTTTGTGCTGTCGTCCGACAGGGTCCATTTCCGTTGAATTTTATTTTTATTTTAACCAATAATTCGAGCCGAGATTAAAATTTTTTTAAAATAAAAAATATTTTTTAAATTTCTTTTTGAGTTAAAAAGTTTAATGAACATTCTTTTATAAAATTTACAAAATCTTTTAAAACATTCAAATTTTTATTTACATTTTAAATTTTTATGCACGGAATAATAAAACCAATCAAAAAGGGGCAAAAAAAAACACGTTTCAAAAAAAGTATGTAATTTTCAAAAGCAACTCCCACAAAAATTTAATTGCTATTAACACGTAAATACGTGCATGTAAAATGTAACATACCGTTGTTGTAATTTCCCACATATGGTTTATTATTTTTTGTAATATAGATAGGGGTTTCCCTTGCGAAAGATTATCTTTCGGCATCCTACAATCGATGCTACTGGGAGTAATTTCAAAATTTAAAAAACAATGTCTTTACAAATGTTCCATTTGAGTAAAATTACCGTAAATTTTTCATGAACATGCCTTTTATGTATTAATACATGTAACAACGTTATTTTTGTGTTTTGCTGGGTGATTTTCTTTACACCCAATTGGTCTCATTATTTGTGCAAAATAAAAAGTATGTAAAAGTAAACTGAATATTTTACAAAGAATAATTTTTTTCAAACAATTACTTTTGAATCTTT